>NW_026732749.1:0-29586 GCF_028476545.2 Physella acuta | reverse complement strand
ACAAATTATATTTTTCAGCGTCTGCTACTAATGTAATACATCAACAAACTATCTTACTACTCTATTCTATCCCCAAAATTAATCATATAAATCAAGACCTTCTTTGAATTCAACGACTTCAATTTGATTTCAAAGACTTCAACTATTTTATTGACTGACTTAACTGACTTCAAATGACTTCAGTTCTGATCATTTACTTCACTGACTTCAATACTTTAATAAAGTGAATAATTTTCTCACTAAAGTGTTTAGCTCTAGATGCCTACCTATTCGTTGTTTAAAACAATCAAGAAACCATTTAAATTTGCTCTCTCTAGATTTGCTTTGTACCTTCGTGTGTCTTATGCACATCTGGATCAACTGAACCTATTGAAGAAAGAAGGAAAGAAGATACTGTGGAAGGTAGGGAAGAAATTTAGTAAAATTATATCAGGGCCTAGAATCTAGTAATACTAGTAATAAATGACCGTGCGACGGTGGACCTACTCAACATACGAGTACCGTAACTTTATTTATTTATTTTTTGAGCTGTCAATATTTTAAATATTTTGCATTAATGTACGAGTAAAATTTGAGTCATTAGGATCTTCAGATTTTCTCGTACGCAGTCTGGAAAATCTAGAATTAAAAAAAGGTTCTCAGAAAAGTGAATAGGCTTGAAAAGTCTATGTAATCATACTAATTATTTTAAGAATTTTTTTTTTAAATACAGCAATCGATAAAATTATATTTACATTTTAAAAACCTAAAGCTGTTTGAGATCCATCGATTACACTCATTTTTCTTTTTTTTTCTGTATTGAATATAAGCCGTTTAGAACTATTTTGTCAACCAAAATTAAAAAAAAAAAAAACCGCCCTTAACCCCTCGTTGAAGTAAATAGGAATGGCCAGGGCAGAGAGAGTAAAACAATGAAAGTCGCAACAATTGTTTTCCATGATAAAATACACAATATTCGTCAATGGTGTATAGCCTAGTATTGTATATTTATTAAATAATATAACATCCCCTATTGTGATGGGAGGATTATTGTATACGTTCTATAACATCTATATTTTCTGACTTCTATTATTCATACTGCAACTATTACACTTGTGATGGAGGACGGTAACACTCTTATTTTCCGCAGACACTAATTAACTATATTAACAACTACGTTCATGAAATAGCATTAACTTTATTATCTCACACTTATAGATATATTACACAATATCAAAACACGTCCTTTTCCTACAATGGCTAACCCCCAAACTGTCTTCACTGCTGCGTTCAACGTCATCGATAACATTGTCGCGTCATGCTCACGTCACACTCACGCCACAAATATTTGATTAAAAACACGCGCACAATACTCTCGCACCAAATAGTCTACCGTCAAGTTTATACTGTCCTCAGTAACCTCTACTAGTCTAGTCTAATTCTATCTATTTACGCTATGACACCTATCACTCAGTGGCGGAACTAGAAAAAAAGGGTCACTCCGCAAAAAAAAAATTCTGGGCCCACACACACATATATACATATATATATATATATATATATATATATATATATATATATATATATATATATATATATATATATATATATATATATATATATATATGTATATATGTATGTATGTATATATATATATATATATACAAAAACACAGAATACAAACATTGGATAGTCATTTCTGGCCTTATCGGGTTTTGAAAAAAAATGTTTTTTTTTTTCTATTTAAACAAATTACGACATGTCATGTGTGTGAGTGAATTAGTCTGTTTTGAATATTTTTAATAGATATAGATCTATAATTAGGTTCTTCAACATGTTTGCTGTAATACTGCCTACCTTCTAGTCTAAAGCCGGTCAAAAGAATATAAATCGTGAAAGCTTTGTATGTGTAATGGTTTCTCGTGTTATGTTTTTTTATAATATGTTTTTTTTTGTATTTGTATTATTTGTTTTTAATATATTTCCTTTTTATGCTAGGTCAATCTTTACTCTTTAGTATGTATTTTTTTTAAAAAATAATTAAGAGAAGTAATTGCTTTTTAATTTGTTTAGTACAAATATATTAAAAGGAGCTTATGAGCACCCCTATTCAAAAATTAAAAAAAGGGAAATAAGTCATGGAAGTATTTTGTACGTTTGCCTATCTTTCTCTCTACAGCTCAGGCATATTATTATATTTGTTTACGCAACCGCATGTGTTCGCTACTGTATAACATTACTACTGTAGTAGATCTGTTTGTTATTTGCAAAAGCTTTTACCGTCAAGTCAAAAATGCAAGAAAATTATATTTTTTAATATAAAAAAATTTATCATGGTCGGCTATGGGCCCCTAAATGGCGTGCCCCCCCCCCCCTGCATTCAAACGTATTGAATAAACTAGTTCTTAAAAAAATAATCCAAAACAGACTAATGCACACACATGGCATGTTGTAATTTGTTTAAATTGAAAAAAAAAAGACATTTTTTGTTTTTCAAAACCCGATCAGGCCAGAAAAATGAGTATCCAATATTTGTGTTCTATGTTTGAATATATATATATATATATATATATATATATATATATATATATATATATATATATATAGGAGGGGGGCCCAGAATTTTTTTTTTTGCGGGGTGGCCCTTTTTTTCTAATTCCGCCACTGCAGACCTTAGTAAATTACTTTATTATTGTAAGGGGGGTTACCGCGAGTTGGTTGACACACAGTGTTTCTTCCAGACTTTTTTCTCCGGGGGGGGGGCACTTGCAATTTTCGGGGGGGAAGGGGCGGACACTGTTAAAAGTATATATTTTCTATATAAATTATATAAATTTCATTTCGTTGGGGGGGGGGGGGGCGATAAAATTTTTTCGAAGAGATGCCTGGAAGAAACTCTGTTGACACAGTTTGTTTGTATACTCTGTGTTCTGTATTATTTCATTATTTTCCATAAAAAAAAAGGCGCCACCATCCTTAAAATGGTCGGGGGTGGGGGGGGGGGGCGGGAATTACCTTGTTGAATTTAACAATTAGCCTATAATTAAATGCGTAGACCTATATATACTATCTTCATTAAGAGAGTGAGTTTGTCCTCTACTGTAGTTTACTTGTTTTAACCAATAGGCCCTATACATTATGTCAATATTTTTTTACAACGCCTACAAAACAGATTGTGTTGCGTTTCTTGTTTTCGGTTGTATGATAAATTGTTTTGTGTTGTCTGACTATATGGTATTTTGTTTTCTACAGAGCAATGTTTGAATTTATTTTTCACCTTAGCGAAGCAATGTCACTTTTTTCTCGACTCGCCGCTCCCCCTATCCCAAAATCTGTACACGCCTCTTATCTTGCGGCTTCCCGTTTTTTTACCACGTTTTCTTTAACTTGCTTTCGCGTCTGTTTTTCCAATCAAATCTTGCGGTCGAAATTTCGGGCACTTCCCAGTTAGCTAGCGCGCTGAAATTTTCAGGGAAGCTTTGTTTTCAATGACAATAGAATATTCAATTGTTATTATTACTTAATTGATCAATGGAAACATTTTATTGATCATTTTAGACCGCTATATATTTGTACAAAAAAACGTGGGGGGGAAAGGGACATAACCCAGTAATTGTAATTTGATGAAAACAAGGTTCGGTACCCTCCCTCTTTTGGCTTACTGAGTAGTGTTCACGTGGTGTTTGTGTACAAACAACCGGAACAACTGGTGGCCAGTATGGGGGAGACGATATGGTCGAGTGGTGGGGCACACGATTGCTAACCCACTCGACACGGGTTCAAGGCACGTGTTTTTTACGAGTTATCTTCGTTTACCCAAAAAAAAGTGAATGCGAAAAGATAAAATCGATAGCAAGATTTTAATGCAAACAAACAGACAAAGACTAAAAAGTAGAAAATAATTATCATTAAAAAAGTGTTTAAAAACCCACGTTTTCTGATTGAACTAAAAAGTAGAAAATAAATGCTATACATCACAATAATGCAAGCGATCACTCTACTATAAGCGATGAAAAACGTGGGGCGCCGTGATTTTCTTACAGTTTCTAATACTGTTGACTCTCTACAAGCTCCCTAATAAAAGTCAATAGTATTATCTAATCAGTAGTAATATAACTTTTACTTCGGCGCCCCACGTTTTTCATCGCTTATAGTAGAATGATCGCTTGCATTATTGTGATGTATAGCATTTATTTTCTACTTTTTAGTTCAATCAGAAAACGTGGGTTTTTTTTTACTTTTTTAATGATAATTATTTATATTTTTATTCCAAAGATTTTTTTGACCGAAAGCGCGTTTGATTGTAGGAGAACCATACTTGCCACAGCACACTTTTAAGGTCCGGTCGAATGGTTACAATGTTTTACCTATCTTTTTAACTACAGTTTATGTAGTGGTGTTTAGTGTTTGTGGAAGAGCGTGGTATATTCAGAGGCGTAGCGAGGGGGGGGGGGGGCGGGGGGCGGACCGCACCGGGTGACACCATTTAGGGGGGTATAAAATAGCAAAATATATAGAGAAAAACTTGAGAGGGGGCGCAAATTGAAAGTTTGAGGGGGGGGGGGGTGCAAATCGAAAGTTTGAGGGGGGTGCAAATCGAAAACTTGAAAGTTTGTCCCCGGGAAGGGTCGCTACGCCTCTAGAGGGTGACACCATTAAGTGCCGCACCGGGTGACACCCGACCTCGCTACGCCACTGGGTATATTGACTGTAATATCAAGATAATCATGCCACAGCTACAGTATTTTTATGTTTACAAACCAAATATCAAGGCAAAAATGCACAAATATTAATTTTTAATTTTTGAAATTATATATTACTAGGCATACTGCCTAGCTTCGCTTAGGTTTTCACAAAACATATGAGAATTTGAATGCTTAATTAATTAGAGATTGACTGATTTGTGGAGTGCTTAGGTAATGCTAATTTTAGAGTCATTAAGGGAATCTTCGCAATCTATTAATCGAAAGGTAATTAGAACTACGGAGGTTCCCTGAATAGTTTAACTCAAAATTTATATTACATTGACTTTTAAAATTAATTTCTATAATTTAATTAGGATACTACCTTAATTTATAACCAGAGTTTCTTCCACCCGAAGAAAGTCTACCGCCCCCCCCCCCCCGAACAAAATGGAATTCATATAGAAAATATATACTTTTGACAGTATCCCCCCCCCCCCGGAAATTGTTGTCCGCCACCCCGAAAATTTCAAGTGCACCCCCGAAGAAAAAAAGCCTGGAATAAACACTATTTATAACACAAATCTTACTCAAATGAATGCTATACTTCGTCATTTTCTGTTTGTCTTTAAAATAGTATAAAATAGTTTTTTTTCTGACGGGAATAAAGGTTTTTTTGTTACTCTCCAGGGTCGGTCTACGACCTCACAAAATATCAGGGGGACCGTTCGGCAATTTTATTTTATTTATATATAGCTCATATCAAGAGAATTTCACTCGTGGTCACTTTTTAGCCCTCGCCGTGCGAGCAGAGGCTGACCGATAGTTTATCCATAAGGCCGATTCATTTACCCAGGTTTACGGAAAAAATGAGCCAGATATAGAGAACCAAAGTTCCAAAACAGTGTTTTGAAAAAGTCATCGTTTTCCCCCAAATTATCAATGTTTATATAGGGAATTCGGACCGGTCAGTTCTAACGGCCTTCCGAAGTTTTCCCGAAGATAAAGCCTATTCTATAGTGACCCCAGCGGGTATTTCTACGACCTCAGGAGTTATGAATGGGTTTGTACGTCCAGATTTTTGTATTTTTTTTTTTTACAAAAAAAAACGGTACAATGTTTATATTAGGAAATATAGCCTCTGGTCAGGGGCGGAACTACAGTGCCGCCAGACCCCGCAATGCGGGGGGGCCCAGACCAATTGGGGGCCCAAAAATCCTGGCTAAATTATTTAAAAAAAAAAAAATTATGTGGAGGCCGAGTTATCTTTCTTCTACAGTTACAAACAAACACGATAGTCGGCAAACGTCTTTGAGAAAAATGCACTGACTATAGCTCGAGAGACCGCCAGACATATAGACAACTTCAAAGACGAAGCATCTGAAATTTGACTGTGCCGGTACGCTTTGAAATCGGGCTGGGGAAATGTTGCGGCGAGGCGACTATCCTGGTCTTCTAGACGATCGGAAAAAGTCGGCACTATTGATGTAGATGCTTATCGGCGCTTTCTTGTCCCCTTCCCTTCCCAACTCTCTCCCCTCCCCCTATCCCCTACCCCTCACTTCTACCCCTCACCACACCCTTACTCTTACAATAAGATGTAATGCATAGATTAACGAACCGTCTATGAACTGTAAACTGACCACTTCTGCACATTTTGTTAAAGACACTAGTCAGTAGTTGTTCATTTGCCTGATGAACAGGGGCGGAACTACAGTCCCGCCAGACCCCGCAATGCGCGGGGGGGGGGGGGGGCGTTTAGGGGCCCACGGCTGACCAAATTTTTTTTTTTTAAATTTTGAATTTAATTTTTGCCTTAATGTTTGGTTTGTAAAAGAAAAACACCGTAGCTGCGGTACGATTATCTTTATTTTACAGTCACTATACCACGCTCTTCCGCAAAAGATAAAATCCATTACACAAACTACAGTGTAAAATATAGGCAACTCTTCAAATTTTGAATGACTTCTTTGACTCGTTGCCCCCCCCCTCCCTTTGATAGCTAAATAGAGGACACGTAACTGTTTGACCGATCCTCCAAAGTATACTGTGGCGGATGGGGCAGGGGATGGGGACCAAAAAGGGGGTTAAAAATTGTCGACAAATTCTTTACATATTTAAAACAGTTATTTATAGTTGTATTTTTTAACCATCGTCAAGGCCGAGTTCTATTTCCCTACAATCAAACACACGCTGTCGCCGGCAAAATTCTTTTTTAAAAAACAACAAAGTCCATAGCACGAAAAGCCGCTACATATGAAGTGGGCTTGCAATACTTTCATGATGCGCGGTTCTTATTTGCGGCATTGGTAGGGGACCCGAAATCCATTGTACATTTTTCAATGTTAATATGTGTTTGTGATAGTGGTTGAATTTGTATCCTGTACTATCTTGTATCGTACAAATAATTAAAAAAAAATATATAATACTAGAAACTTCAGTTTTATATACGTTTACTTGTTTTTTATTTTACAAGAAGTATAGTAAACTTTTAAGGCCTATACTTCAAATTATCTCCCCTGAGTAAGTTTTACAATGGGCGATGCTGACATACATAGATCAAGGCGTTTTGTTGTCCCTTTCAAGTTTTTTCCCGAGCCGACCCCTATTCCATCCCTCTTTCTCAACCTCACAAGTATCGAGGAGATAAATGTATCGTTTATGAACTACTTCCTAACCGTACGATTCACCACTTCAGAACATTTTGTCAGACACTAGACAGCACTAGATCTAGTCAACACATATTAATTTACTTTCATAGTATTAGGCACATCTAATTCACAAAACAGGGCAGGTAAGATTATTTTTTATATAATTATTTAGAAATTAATTAGAACGTTTAGAATTAATTGAACATTATTAATAGTCATTGAGGTGGGGGGGGGGGGGGGTGTGAGGGTCAGGCTTTTTGTTAATCCCCCCCCCCCCTCCCCTAAATCAGAAGGTTATCCAACGCGTGACCTGGCCACATAAAGTTGTACATGTGAAAAACATTTTTCTCTCTATTATTATTATGCATTACTGCATCATTCACCCAATCGCCATGAAAACTTGGGAAGCTGTTGAGTACAGCCCCGAAAGGTTTCTGTCATAGGCCTAACATTTGTACATATTCGAGTGGGGACTCCTAACGGAAATATGTGATTTAGCGCCCCGTGATCCTGCATAAGCGGATGAGGTTACTACTTGAATACAACTGGCGTCAGTGTCATCCTGAGCGCATCACATATGAGCAAGTTGGCCACCACAGACAGTAGTTTAAAAGTTCCCACAACACTAGGAATAAGTCTCGCTACTACACTCGATGACTAAATCTAATTAGGTGTCGCACCAATGTTTCTTCCAGGGTAGACTGTTTTCGGGGGAGGGGAGGGGGGGGGGGGCAGCTCTGCCGGAAGAAACAATGTGTCACACCCATCACCCGTGCAGTAATGTAACCGGTAGGTCCAAGAGCCCCGTGACTCCCCTGACACCTGGGCCGTCGCCGAGGGATTTACAGCATGCCTTGGCGTGTCTAGTTGTTAGTGTGGACAAACCCGCGCCCTAAGATCCAAGAAATGAACTGCCGACATTGTTAACATTTAATTCAACTTCTGGAAAACAGGGCACACGGTTAGTAACGTTTTGATGAAAGCCTCAGTTTAGTGTGTTGGACTAGATTTAGAAAGGGGCCAGCTCGTGTGTTGGAAAACCTCTGATTTATTCGTGTACCAGATGGAATTTTTTTTAAATTGAGAGCGAACCTTGTTATATATATATATATATATATATATATATATATATATATATATATATATATATATATATATATATATATATATATATATATATATAGGGCCCAAAAAAATTCTTCGGGGGGGGGGGGCTTTTTTTCTAGTTCCGCCACTGATACACATGACATGTTGTTGTGATTAGATTTAATTGAATTTTTTTTTTCAAAACCGATCAGGCCAGATATGAGTATCCTATGTTCGTATTGCGTGTTTATATATATATATATATAAATATATATATATATATATATATATATATATATATATATATATATATATATATATATATATATATATATATATATATATATACATACATATATGGGGGGCCCAAAAAATTTTTTTGCGGGGTGGCCCATTTTTTCTAGTTCCGCCACTGCCTCTGGTCAATTAAAATATTGTTCCGGGGTTTTCCCGAGGGTAGCAATATTTTTTTGCTGGCCTCCAGGGTCCGATGTACAACCCCAAGAGTTTTCAAAGGGTTCTTACGTGGGAAATATTTTTCGATATATAGCTCATATAAGGAGAATTTCACTCGCGGTCAGTTTTTAGCCCTCGTCGTGCAAACAGAGGCTGACTGATAGTTTATCCATAAGCCTGATTCATTTACGCAGGCTTATGGAAAAAACGAGCGAGATGTACAGAGACAAAGTTCCAAAACATTGTTTTGAAAAGAGTCATCGTTTTTTTCAGAAAATTAACAAATTTTTTATAGAGAAAATTCTGACTGGTCAGTTCTAACGGTCTTCTGGAATTTTCCGGAACATATCATAGTTTTTTTTTGCCACCCTCGAGGGTCGGTCTACGACCTCGGGAGTTTTGAAAAGGTTCCTACGTGGGGAATTATTTTCGGTATATAGCCCATATAAGGCGCCGGTCAGTCGAGGTCAGTTTTGACCCGCTCTTCGTGAACTTTTCGGTCAACCAACACCGGTCCTCGTGCACTATTGACCCAAGGCAGGATCCTGCCAATTTTGACCTGGCAACTTTGCCTTATATATGTCACGGTCAAAGCCCGAAATGCGGTCAAAGCACGCATTGGCCGGCCAATGTGCGCATTGGCAGGGACGTACTGGCCAATGTCCTATCTAGACTAAGTTGTGATCGCGTTTTGATTATTCTGGGTGCGGTTTCATTGTGAGAAACGTATTGTTTCGCTCTTGTTTGTATAGCATTCTATATGCATTGCGACATGGACCAAAAGGGCCGTCAGACCAAGAGACAGACATACCAGATGGCTGCCAAAATATTTCTGAACTAAAGAACACGTGGCCTTCACTTAACTCTTTATCTACTGACGGTACTTATAAGTACCACTTTAATTAAGTGCCTGTATTATTTTTAATTAAATACGAATTTTAAAAATTATTGATGTATTTTATAGTATTATCTCCCCCGAGTCGCCGGTAGTTGGAGGTATCAATGTTTTTTAAAAAATTAATGGTGTGGCGCTTTTTCAATGTCTTGCTATATCGGTAGTTCACAATTTTTCTGTACATTTCTCACACACGTTCCTGATTTCCCTTTGTTTTACCTTATTTTTCAAGTTTTCAACCCCAAATATTTTTTATTGGCGCCTTCAATAGTCAGGCAAACGCGTTTAACTTCTAGTTATACAATTTTAATCAAATTGTCTTTGTATTAGATCAATGTTTACAAGTGGACTTATAAGTACTGTCAGGGCACACGGTCATTTTTTTAGGATTTTTAGAAAATTGCAGATTTGTTAGGTGGAGTTACATAAATATTGTCTTGATAATTACTTATCGAAATGTACTCAAAAAATGATATTTACACATTTATAAGAAGGTTTGCATATGGTTTACCTAAGAAATATTGTAATTACATGTTAATTTCTAGTAGTAAAAAAATAACAAGAATAAAGGTATCAGTTGCAGGCTCGTTTATAAGGTTTAATATACTTCATTTGTATACCAAAGCCTAGTTCAGGTAGTAAGATTTAATTTGTTAGTTATATTTACTGCAATAAACTGACTCGCCTACAACTACTAGCATTTACATAATGTATACCTGTAGACTAGTAATAGTCCATACTTCTGCATATAGTATAGATCTATAAGGTAAATTGTAATCAGTAAACAGAAAAGAGTAATCCACTACTTCTTCCAAAACACATTGAGCTCACTTCTATTTATGAACTTTGCACTGTAGTGTAGACTTGTCATAATATTATAGTAGACTACAATTATATTAGTATTTCTAGTAGTTGTGTGCTGAATGACTAGGCTTTTGTTTGTTTATGCGGCTCATTGTACTAGTTATTGGAAGCTTCCAGCAAAAGCATATTCATTCCGGCAACCGTTGCTACACCAGAAAGACCACACACAAGATTTAGGGAGCATGACATGTCGACTACTTTTGCTGTGTTTGAGGTCTAAGATGTGTTCCGATAGAAAATCCAGTAAAAATCGTACTCAAAGATACTTTTGTGCTGTATTTATGTGTGAAAATTACAAAAGTGATTGTTATAATGATTGCCATGTTATTAGTTAATAAATTGTATCGTTTGTTCCTGTTTTGTAAAAAAAAATTTTTTGAAAAAAATGTCCTAGTTTACTGACGGTACTTATAAGTACCAATATCTGTTTGGGCCATTAAAAATTTATGAAACGAAATTTCCTTCGATATATGCTTTGAATGTGCCAAAAGCAATATAGTAACACATTGTTTAAGTAAAAATCTCATTCAGAACATAATTCCGTAAATAAAGGGTTTAAACTAGTTCACGGAAAACCAAGGCATAGCTAAAGCCAAGGTTCAGTCGAACGTACCAGCCAAGATGTTCAAAACATGATGGCATGGATGTAGACAAACGAATCAGCTCAATTTTCTGAGAGTCTGAAATTCATTCAATTAATGAAAAACCTTTCTTTTTATCAAGGAATCCAACAATTGCCATACGAAACCTTGTTTGGATGCAAAGCAAAAGTGGGACTTAGCACTTCAAAACTACCAAGAGAGGCTCTCGATAATTTAGTTACTGAGGAAGATCTTGAGAACATTGAACAAGAAATGGAGGTTGCCATAAATGTAACGACATCCTCAGCTAATACATATGCTACCGTGGTGGAATGTACAGACCGGTTGTGTGACAATAATGTGGTCAACAGATTCTGTATAGTTTGTGAAAAAATAGTGTAGTGCAGCCCATTCTTGTGGATCATGTGGCAACGATGTCCATATTACTTGGAGATTATGTCACAATAAACAAGAAATCATGGACAACAGGTCAGCAGCTCATACTTGCTTGCAAACTGAAGGTGCTAAGATGCTAACAAAATCAGATACAAATTTTAAACAAGCTGAAGTGGAAGATAATGTTCGCATCAGTATACCAGATGTTGACAGAGATTGCGGTAATCCCCGAAGCGTCATTGCAGTTGTCATGAGCGTCGAGGGCGCTTTCTACAAGCTAAACACGGAACTTGGTGTTCTAAAACAACTGTATTCTCGTCCGTTGGCACTGAGAAAAAATCACTAAGAACCATTGCATCTTAAAAATCACTGATTGGCGGCCAAGATACACTCGCTGTAACTGCACAACCAACTGCACAACAAATCGCTGCAAGTGTAAAAATAACAAGCTACTATGTAATTCTAAATGCCATAAAAGTTCAACTTGTAACAAATGATAATATTAATTGAGAATAGGCTATATTACAATAACATAATTCGAATGTAATGTTTCTCTCATTTACTTTAATTAATAATTAATAAAGACCTAATTTCATGATCCTTACGGTATAAAAAAAAAACAACCCCAAAATCTGCTCATGATCTTCTAATTCGGACTTTGGCCGGTCCACCATGGCCAGTCCATGGACTGGCCGGCTAAAGGCCGAAATCAAGAGCCAACGGCCAAAATCAAGAGCCATTTCAGACTTTGGCCGGTCTACCTTGGCCAGTCCGCCAAAGGCCGAAATCAAGTAAAGTTTCGGACTTTGCCCGGTCAGTTGGAGGCGGTATTGGCCAATGCGCGCATTGACCGGCCAATGCGTACTTTGGCCGACTTCGGCCTTTGACCGTAACATATATATAGATGGCCGGCTGTGGGTCCCCTGTATAATGACATTTACTTTAAGCAATTGAGCTAATGTTTATATTGAACATTTTCAAGCCAAATTGACAGATTATAACTTTTATTAAGCTGCCTACACTACAGCCCCCAAAGTTTAAATTAACATGTAACTATTTTGTTTCCAAGATTAAACTTATGCAAACTTAATTTGAGGATTAGTTTGTAATTATTTGTATGTTAAATTATAACAACTTTTAAAGGTTATTTTCAATTTTGTCTTTTTCATGAGTTGTTTATTTATAACTTAATTATTAAATATATAGTTACTTTGGTTCTATACTCTTATATATATAAGTTATGTATTTTTCTTATAGCCAAAGATGTAAAGGAGATATTATAGGGTGCCACAAAAAGACTTTTTGTTCCTTACCAATCAATTTGTTAATCCAGACTACGCGGATCGTCTCCGCAGAAATCCTTTTCACCTGTAGTCCTTCAAGATTATTTTTTACACTATGTTTATTAATTATACCCTTTCTATTATGCTCCTTCTATTATGCTGTTTTTATTAGCAGAAATCACAGCTGTTAAGAAAAAGGACAGAAAATTAACCCACTCACCCAAATATGGTTCTCTTGATGGGGATACATCTGAAGATGAATTTAGGCTAAGAGGAGTAAGCTTTTACTATATTTCTAGAACAATGATGATAAACTTTAAAATGTGGTTGTTATCAAGTTATCAAGCTATTAGAGAATGGGTCAGCAATTTTTAAAAAATTCTATTTATTTAGTTGCTAATTGCTTATTATATAAATGTACAAAAGTCCCTTATGTACTGTTAAATTTTTTATCTTTATTAATTTTTTAGACTTATCCAGATTACATAGCTATAGCAGACTACATGCCACCAGATGGAGAAAAGAATTCTGTTCGGTTATCAGAAGGGCAAATAGTTGAAATTATTGATAGGGAAAGGGCTGATATTTGGTTTGTTCAAACACGTCCTACTAAAAATAATCCATCTAAACAAGGCTGGGTGCCATCTGCTTATTTGGAGGAGAAATCAGTTTCTGCACAATTCATGCGTAGATCTACTCGAGAAACATTTAGGGAAGAAGTTTTGCAGGTTAAGAATAAACAGCAAGAGGCTGGACTCAAGCGAAGGTATAAAAAACATACTGTCTTTACAATGACTGGTTTTTGTACCTCTTCTACTGTAGATACCTGCATCTTTTCCCCAATTTTAAAATTCAATACAAAACTTCAAATGCTTATGTATAATAGATTTGTCTATAGATCTATCTCACAATAAAAATATTAGTAGAATGTTACAAAAGTGGTTGTTTTAAAATGGCTGACATGTATTACAAAATAAATATTTTAAATTGCATCTAAAATTAAGAAAATGACTTCCCTCAGATTGTAATATGTTGTGCAATTATTATCAACTAGAAAGCACTTTTGTTTTTCCCACTCTCTTGTCAATGCCTTCCATACTTTATATTCTACCATGTATAATAGAATTAGATGCCTTCCACAGATGAGCTCCTATGATTGTGATTCCCCCTTGCATACTCTTTCCCAGCATGACCCAGAAATCATCTCAAAATAGGTCTAATTAGAAGCTGTAGTACAAGAAAATAAATCTATGTGCAGGAAGCATTCAGAACAATCAAATAAGGTATCTGATGTGTGAAAGAAGTTTTAACAAAATTTATTCTTTGGTCTTTTCATGGCTATTCAATTTTATAATTGAATGTAGACCCAACAATAAATGTTTCTTCTTATTAGTATATATATATATATATATATATATATATATATATATATATATATATATATATATATATATATATATATATATATATATATATAATGTTGAAGTCAATACATAAACTGACTATCTCTGACAATTTAATCTGACTATATTACTCCTAATCATTCCTAAAGATTTTTAAAGAAATATGTAAGAAATTCTCCACAGACACCATTGTATCCTACCAAATAGTTTTGTAATCTCAGCAAAAATGTGGATTAGCAAGTTTTAAAAGTTAGTTGAAAAAATGGCTGATTTTAGAAATCCAAAATTTAAAACAAATTCCTTGCTAGTAAAACCTAAGAACAGTATCATAACTGGTAGGACCTAAAGGGAGACAGATTCAATGGGGCCCACCATATCTCTAAGACCCTATTACTTAATTATATCCTGTCAGTTAAGAAAATAGACTACTACTTGGCTTGGCCTTAAGACTGATTAGTAAATAGATCTAGGCCTAACTGTTTTTTGTGTTGTAGGGGTTAGAGACATTTGTCAGGTTAGTGAATAGCTCAGATAGTATAGTTTGCAGCATTAGCTTTTGACTTTAGTTTTATATTATACAGTTGCTCAGTAGTATCCTCATCAGCTCGGTATTGGCATGCTGTTTTTTGCTTGTGAAAAATCTAAAACATATTCTATATCACCGTGTCAACCCATCATGTAAGTTATTGAATTCAAAATATATTTGTTAACTTTTATTCATTCAGTGGTCGAACCCCTCCCTTGACACATATATAATATATATTTTATGCTCATGAAAAATATGTAGGCTATCCTTTATAAACTTTATATCATAATGTGTGATTAAATTCCTAAAATCAGATTAAGTAGGCAATAGTGTGCTTGTTCACCCATGAATCATATTATTTAAGTTTGTAATCTTGATTTTAATTTTTTTTATGGATGTTATGTAGGCCTACACATCGTTTTAAAAAAAAAATTTCATCATCAAGTAAAACAAGGTCTCTATTTTTAAAAAAAAATTAACATTCCTTCAAGGTATATAGTATATTAATCTTGTAATTTTTTAGCAGTAAAATTGAAACACATCAGCAATTAAAAAGCTCTAAACATATATTCTAACAAAATGTTCTTAGTCTCAAAATATAATTCATGCAAACCATTAATTCTTTAAAACAAGTATAGTAGTATAGTTTGGTATAGATTGTTGTTTTCTTTTCTTTTTTAAAGATATGTTATTAAAGAAATGGAAGAAACAGAAAGAGAATACATCAGAGAAATTAAGTATCTGCTTGAAACATATATTAAACCAGTGGTATCAAATCCACAAGTTATGTCAGATATTGACAGTATTTGCATCGAAACACTTTTTACAAATCTGACTGGAATCCTCAAATTTCATGAAAGGTGAGTTATATTACCTGAAATACTAAAAAAAAAAAAAATTAAATAAAACGAAAAAATTGTGTTGAAATATTTAATATTCTTTATTAAAAAACAGCTGCAATCAACTAAATTTAATTTGATGATTAGGCCTACATACTTTAACGGAAGTTTCTTTAAAAAATGATTTTGTCTTTTAGCACTTTCTTGTCTGAACTGACTAAATGTTGCGTCAACCCATCAGAGGTCGGAGTAACATTTCTTACTTGGGTAAGATACATTACTACAAATATAATGCTTATAATTTTAAATATTTACAAAAATATTATTTTAAGATATATTAACATAAAAACCTTTAAAATGTTTTAGCTTTATTCCTTATTTTCCCTAGAAAACTGAATTTTGCAACTATATCAAATACTGGGCTTACTTGGACACAGCTTTTTATCTCTTTGAAACAAGTATTCTGAAGCAATTTATTGAGGTATTTGTGTTCTTAATATTTTAAAATTTTATTTGGTCAGATAGATATAGTCTATATTAATTATACTCAGTTAAAGAAAGGGGATTGTAATGTAGAGTCTTGTAGTATAAAAATAATGTTTAAAATCTACTTCAGTTGGAACACCCCTTATTTAGCTATGTGGTATGTCTTGACAGTGAATGGTTTTTGTACCTCTTCCGTCTGTGTGTGGAAGTTTCATAGATCAATGGTAGATTATATGCAGGTTTCTTTCAATTTTTGAGCTAAATCCGCTATCTGGAATTAAAATTTTAATTTGTCCCCTGTGAAAATTTGGTGAGCTCAGTCTACTTTATTTTAGATAAAACAATGGACACAAACAAGTTTATGCAATGAATATGCAAATGGAGCGGTTGCATGCGATTTAATGCAAAGTGGTGTCTTTTTGGAAACTTATTTATCAAAAAAAAATTTAAAACAGTCATATTTGTCAGAAATTTATTTTTGTTCAGCACATTAATGTAGATCACTTCCTTAGATTTCTTTTCATGCAGCATCTAAGCATATAATACTAAACTAGTGCTAAATCATGACACCATTTATTAAAGATATTTTAGGATGACAATAAATTAAACTTTATATTTCAACTTTTTTAAAATTATGAAATTAATTTTGTTTCAGGAACTAAGCCAGAGGCACTTAAAATTAAAAGATACTGTCACTACATTGCTTCAGCGGCCAATGGATAGATTAAAAATGTATCAGCTGATGTTGAAAGTTAGTTAAAATAACTTGTATTCAAAAGATTATTAAAACAACTGTGAGCTATTTTTGGTAGAATATTAAGAATTTTTTAAATCACTCAAAATGTCCTCCTGAATTATAGTTTACCCAAAAAATATGTCAATTAGAACTCTGGAAAGCATTCATGTATATATTATGAATTCATATATTCATGAATATGATTTTTTTTTTCAAAATAAATTGTTGCCCCTCTTTCCAGTATCTGCAAATTGCTTTGCATCATAGATGTGAAAGTAGGCTACTCTTATTTTTTAAACAATTCTCTTTTCAAAATAAAAAAAGTAAAACAGTAAAATATTTAATTTCAGGACATTCTACGTTTCTCTGCAAGAGCAGGTGAAAACTGCTCAGATGTTGAAGCAGCAATAGCAATGCTGATTTCTATTGAAAAAGAAGTTGAAAATGGCAAAATTCTTCCTTTAATTGAGGGTTTGGAGGCAGATAAAGCACATTTTTCTCCTCTCATCAGACATGTATGTTAAAGTTCATTTTTATTTCATCATTTTTGCTAGTAAATGAGTTAAGCAGTATAAATTTTAAGCATCTTATTTATATTTGGTGTCTAGCATACTGACCAAAATAAATTGGTTATTCAAGAATGCATCTGGTTGTAAAACTATCAAGGAATGAGTTTAAACAAAAATTGTTAAGAATGTAATAAGCTTCTGTCAGTGCCATCAAGATAGTAGTTTGAAAGGGTAGAACAAGTTCAAAATTAAAATGTTCAAAAGTAGGTTAAACTGTATTAAAAAGTGTCATTATTTCCTCTCACTTAAGATCACTGCCCATAAACCTTTTCAATATTTCGCAAGTGAAAAAAATTTAGTTAACTAGATACTAAAATTAAAAAAGCACTTACTTTTTTTTGAGTGTTTTTGTGTTTTGTGCTCTTGTTTTTCATATATGTTTTGTGTGATTTAGGCCTACTATTTTGCATTCTGTTTTGTGTTCTTTTCAAAGTTCTGTTCTGTTCTCTTCTGTTCTTAAAAAAAAATATTTACAGTTTTTTTTTTTAAATCATAGATAATAATGGCTATGCAGCAAGTATATTTATATACAACATTTATTCAGTCAAACAGCACATATATAAACAGTTGTACCTCAAAGTACAAATGCCTTGACATGCAAGATTTTTGAAATACAAGCTTTCGAGCAAGCTAAAATTATCTTTGACATTCGAGCAACAGATATATATATATATATATATATATATATATATATATATATATATATATATATATATATATATATATATATATATATATATATATATATATATATATATATATATATATACATATATATATACATATATATATATACATATATATATACATATATATATACATATATATATACATATATATATATATATATATATATATATATATATATATATATATATATATATATGTGACGAGCGAACATTTATCCTGCCGACAACGCCAATTGTAACGAGCCAACAGTTACCATGCTCGCAACGCCACATGTAATGAGACCTAATTGCCTGTAGTGCCACGTGTTAACGAGTTTAACCACTCATTCTAGACAACATTGACCACAGTATAGATACTCAAGATGCAGGTTCGCTATTGATCCTTTATTACATGAATCAAGAAATGCTTCATAATAACACAATAAATCAACAGGAATGCTTCTCAATAATAGTCTGAATCAACTGACCCCTAACAGTCCTTCACTAGGCTTCATATAACTGAATCCACATGTCTATAATCCTCCTTAACACAATACGGCTAACCCGTTCTATAACCGACTTGACATAGTCACACAGACTGACTGATCTAAGCGAGCGATGAAAGAGGCAAGAGGGGAAAAAGGGTCGAGCTCCGCCGTCCCCCCCTATTTATCCCTTGAAATCGTAGTCGTACTTGTATCCATTTCCGTAATCGATACTTGTAATCGATGTCTCCGAATACTAGTTGCGCAGTTCTACGTACAGTCCGACTAATAAAACACCTGCATCCTATCCATCAAAGTTGACAGGCCGTCTGAATCCCCCTGTACCGTTTCCCAAAATAGCACGCGTTGGCTTTGAGATTGTTATCAGCCCGACCCAATAAGCCACCTGTTATCGGTTGCATCAGACTGAAATACTGCGTCTCGGCTTCTCGTTCGTTATCAGATTTGTAACTAGTAGCTAGAACCACCCTAGTTACATCCACCCCTGCTTTTTTTGTGTGTTTTCAACCACAAACAACGCCTGGCAGGTGCACTTCCTAAATGTCCATCGCATCATCGTAAAAAAAATTTTTATTGTTCCACTCACTGTCCACGACGTTCCATTCGTATACGATTGACAGTTATACCTATTTCACATATCAACTGTGTCTACATCATCTTCCTGAGACACAAAACAGTTCTAGAATTCACATCCACCCTTTCCATTTGGTGCCTTCACCAGTTCACTTCTATAGCTCTTTGAACAGTCTGTTTTCATACCAGCGCGACCATGAAAGAATTGATGGTTGCTGACAAAAAATTTCGTATTCCTTCTGTTCCTTAAACTTCTCCGCGGACCACTTATCTGATGGTCTACTGTCTCTCTGCTTCTGGAGGGACCGGGATCCTCATTGTTGCCGGTATCCTCCCCTTGCGTATCGCGGTTGTTCTGTTGATGGTGATATGGTTCCGGAATGGGTATGTGAATTTCCGTTATAACTTCCGGTTCCCTAATTGTCTTGGGTTTCTCTGTGTGTAACTGCTCTTCTTGCCTATTCCAATATTTCTTTAATTGAGCAATATTCGCCCACCGATCCGGTTTGGCGTGATCGATGGGTCTTATCTTAAAGGGGCCACCTGCTGCTTTAGGCATCTCCACGACTTGCCATATCTCCTGTCCCCAGAGATCGTGGATTTTGTTTCTGCCTAACGGGTGGCTACGCAGTAATACCCTGTCATTCAGTTTGAGTGGCGGGTCCTTCGTCTGTATCGGCGGTTCCCTTCGCCGAGATTCATGTTCTAGTCTTTCCTGTACTACCCTGTACATTTCTCTAATTCTTCTCATATGTTCATTCACATATTCCAGTGCGGTGTATGAGCCAGTCATACTCTCCCTTTTTCCTAGGAACAAATCAAGAGGGAGTCGAGCCTCTCGTCCGAACAGCAACATGTATGGCGTAAAGCCGGTTGTGGCATGGGGTGTGCAGTTGTATAGATATACCAACTCTGGGAGAAAATCAGGCCAACGTTTTTTCTGTTCAGGTTCTAGCGTACGCAGCAAATCATGCATGCTGCGGTTGAACCGTTCACACTGTCCGTTTCCCTTCGGATTAAATGTGGTTGTTCTAGATTTGTTGATCCCGTAGTGGCTGCACAGTTGGTTAATTACTTCTGACTCGAAAGCCCTTCCTTGGTCAGAGTGTAATTGTCTTGGTATGCCATATTTGATGAACCAATGTTCTATTAATACCTTTGCCACTGTTTTGGCAGTCTGATCTCGTGTGGGCACCGCCACAGTCCATTTGGTGAATACATCAGTCATTACCAACACATGTTCCGTCCCATCCGATGATTGCTCCAACGACGTAAAGTCCATCGCCACAATCTCTAGTGGTTTTGTCGCTAGTAGGTGTCCTGATGGCTGTCTCATTTTGACAACTGGCATTTTCGCATGCTGACACCTCACACAAGCCTCACAATGGCGTTTGACCTCCATTTCCATATTGGGCCAGTAACACCTCCGTCGTAATATTTTGTGCGTCCTGTCCTGACCCTGGTGTCCTGCCCTGTCATGTGCCAACCTTAGCACTTCTTCTCTTAACTGTCCAGGCACCACCACCTGGTGTATTGTCCCATCAATTTGGTCATGAATTCTCCGTATGAGAACACCATCCTCTATACTGAGACGGTCCCACTGACTCAGTATTTTCTTTGTTTCTCGACCAAATTGTTCTCTTTCCCTTCTTCCTGGGAATTTTTGTTCCTGGACGTATTTCAATAGCGGTTGTAAGCCACTATCCGTTCTCTGGGCATCTCTTATCTTTTTGTGATTAAGGCAAATAAAATCACTACTGTCCATATGTTCGGGTTCCGTGGATATGTGCTCCACCCCGGTCTGCCCGTTCTGCATCACTTGTACCCCATGAGGGATATCTGTTGACGCTCTGACCTCACATATTCCTGTCAGTGTTTCCTCCTCATCACCCGGTCTCTCGTAAGGATTCCTTGATAAGGCGTCCGCATTGCCATTGGACCGCCCCGGGCGATACTTTATCTCTAGGTCAAAGAGTGCCAATTCTGCTGCCCATCGCTGTTCGATGGATCCCAACTTTGCTGTCTTTAGGTGACTCAAGGGGTTATTGTCAGTGTATACCACATATTTAGCACCTAATAGATAGTCCCTGAATTTCTCAGTCACAGCCCATTTTAATGTCAAAAGTTCTAGTTTCATGGCGCTGTAATTTGTCATGTTTCTCTCTGATCCCTTCAGAGCTCGACTGGCATACGCAATAACCCTGAAACCTTGCTTTTGTTGTTGTGATAGCACAGCTCCCAGACCTTTAGAGCTGGCGTCGATTTCTAACCGAAATGGTTTATCAAAGTCCGCGTATCCCAATATCGGTGCCTCTGTCAAAGCCTTTTTCAAGAGCTTAAACGAGTTCAGGCATTCATCAGTCCATAATTCACCTATCAGTTGTGTTTTACCTTTCTTTTTCTCCTTACTGTGTTTCTTTGTCATTTTGTTTACCAAGTCATGCAATGGTGCGGCAATTTTTGCAAAACCCGGCACAAATTTTCTATAATAGGAAGCAAAGCCCAAGAATGACCTGACCTCTACCGTAGTTGTTGGTTGTTTCCATTCTTTAACAGCTGCAATTTTATCTGGGTCAGTGGCGATGCCATCCGACGAAATCACGTAACCCAAAAAATGTACCGATTTCAGACCAAAGCAGCATTTGTCTGGGTTCAGCTTTACTCCTATCTCCCTAAGACGGAGAAACACTTGTTCTAATCTTTTTAGATGGTCCTCCCAAGTTTTTGAGTAAACTAGAATATCATCCAAATACACCAACATTATTTGAAATAGAAAGTCACTCATAGCACTCTGCATTACTCGCTGGAATGTAGCAGGTGCATTAGTTAGACCAAACGGCATACGGGTCCACTCGTACAGTCCCAGTGGAGAAATAAATGCAGTTTTATGTTGATCGTTGGGGTGCATGGCCACTTGGTGGTAGCCACTGGCCAAATCCAAGGTAGAAAAAAATCTTGCTCCCCCCAACGCATCAAGACATTCATCAATACGAGGCAAGGGGAATGCATCCCTTCTTGTGATATTGTTCAATTTCCGGTAATCACAACACAGTCTTATCTCCCCTGACTTCTTTTTTACCACTACAATCGGTGCCGCATACGGGCTTGTACTAGTTGTAATAATTCCCTTTTCTAGTAGATCATTCAGGTGTGCCTTCACCGCCGAGTAGTGACTCGGTGGTAATCTTCGATAAGGTTGCGCCACCGGCTTGTCTTGTAGTAAGGGTATCTGGTGTTTGATTACTTCCGTGTACCCCAAATCACCCTCATACGAGGCAAATACATCCCTGTATTTATTCAGTAATTCATTTAATTTTGGGTCTTCAGTTTCCGGGAATATATATGATCGGCCACCCTTTTTCTTCACCTCGGCCGTCACATTGACCGACCTAATTGTTACTTCATTACTGCTGGTATTGATCAGTTCGATGCACTGTGCCGACCTTTGTACCTCGACGTTCTGTGGTACTCCTACCAGAGTGTTAGGCGGTATAAAAATTTCTTCATCCAAAACATTTGCTACCAACCCTTGAACTAGTCCGTTTTCCGCTGATGTGTATGTCCGCAGTAACACGACGCCTGCCCTCAGTGCGGCGCCACATGGTTCTATCATCACATCACCATTCACGCTTCTATCACCAATTTGTAATGTGATTGCCTTGACCGTGTTTGCCGGGACTGCTGTCCTTCCTCTGGTCTTGGCAAACCTGGCCAACTTGGATCCCCGACCTGGTGTGGTCGATCCGACAATATTTGTAAGAAATTCTGGCAACTGGCCAAGAATATTCATGCCCAACAGGCAAGGTATATTTGACACATTTGTCTCTAGGTTGTGTTTCGTAACGAACACCCCAACCTGCTTCAACCTATGTCCTGCCACCACGACATCCGCCAGAAAATAACCACAGTATGGAATGGTTAGTCCATTAGCTGCCGTCAGGCGCATGCATGTGTCAGACCTCAACCTATGGTCTTTTCCTTTCATCCATTTGGTGTAAAAATTTTCCGTGATTGTCGTCACCTGGGAGCCTGTATCCACAATTGCCTTCACCGCGATGTCCCCAATCGTAATCACCATTTCGGGACAGACTCCCATCATTTTGCTTCTTGGGCCATAACCTCGCCCCTCTGTAGCTTGGCCCTGCCTTACAGAGGACGACCGTTTCCCTGGCAGTACCGTGCCATATGTCCGGGTTGTGAACAAGACAAACAAATTGGTCGACCGTCTGCCGTCCATTGGAGTGATGGCTTGGCAGGACGCGGCCGTCCAACCCGTCCCTGTTTTGTCCCGTTCTTTTCCTGATTCTCAGCTGTTGACCTGCTTTCCAACCTCTCCAAACGTTGGTCAACCTTCTCTAGGTGGGCCAACAGTTGAGCCATCATGGTCTCCATCGTGTCGGCCCCTGTGGGTGGGGATTGTCTCTGTTCAGGCACAGAGACTTTGTCCACCGAACAGTTCGATTGGTCCTCATCCTCGGACCTGCGGATCGCTGAGTTCCTGACCTGAAGGAAGGTCAACTGCGGGTCTTTGTGGACCTCCTCCTTCAACTCTCTCCTTAAGATCGGGGTTGCTAGCCCCTCGATGAAATGGTCCCTCAGTAGGCGTACATCAATGTCCGGTGATTTGCCCTTTACCAAATCAAAGGCCCTGTTCATCCTGTGTGAGTACTCCATCACACTCTCCGCCATTCTCTGCTTTAAGCCCACGAATCCCGATAGCAGTTGCACTCCCGACCGTCTCTCCCCAAAGGTCTCCATAATCAGATCTAGCACCTTATCTGGATCTGATTGGACGGTCCTATCGTGGCACTTAACCTCTGCCCTAACCGTTTCACCTATACTGCCCATCAGCAGTCTTAATCTTTCCTCTGGTGACATATGTCTCGAGGCCCAGGCCGCTTTGACCTCTTCACTGAACCTGTTGGTTAAAGTTGGATCTCCGTCCCCGTAAAATTTGTTAATATGGGACTCTCTGGGTAGGACCACTATGTGGGTCTGCTTCTCGTCCAGAGTAGACATTTTCTTCCTTAAGTACTAAAAAAAAGAGTTCTTTCTTACCGTGTGTGTATGAAAAATTTTTCCTCGTTCCTCAATTTTCACAGTTCCTGAATGTCCGAATTCACACACACACTAAACACAGTTATGCACAAGGTTGACTATAGGTGCCTTAAACGGCAAGTCTAGTTGAATTCATCCTGATCGCAGCGCCAATTGTGACGAGCGAACATTTATCCTGCCGACAACGCCAATTGTAACGAGCCAACAGTTACCATGCTCGCAACGCCACATGTAATGAGACCTAATTACCTGTAGTGCCACGTGTTAACGAGTTTAACCACTCATTCTAGACAACATTGACCACAGTATAGATACTCAAGATGCAGGTTCGCTATTGATCCTTTATTACATGAATCAAGAAATGCTTCATAATAACACAATAAATCAACAGGAATGCTTCTCAATAATAGTCTGAATCAACTGACCCCTAACAGTCCTTCACTAGGCTTCATATAACTGAATCCACATGTCTATAATCCTCCTTAACACAATACGGCTAACCCGTTCTATAACCGACTTGACATAGTCACACAGACTGACTGATCTAAGCGAGTGATGAAAGAGGCAAGAGGGGAAAAAGGGTCGAGCTCCGCCGTCCCCCCCTATTTATCCCTTGAAATCGTAGTCGTACTTGTATCCATTTCCGTAATCGATACTTGTAATCGATGTCTCCGAATACTAGTTGCGCAGTTCTACGTACAGTCCGACTAATAAAACACCTGCATCCTATCCATCAAAGTTGACAGGCCGTCTGAATCCCCCTGTACCGTTTCCCAAAATAGCACGCGTTGGCTTTGAGATTGTTATCAGCCCGACCCAATAAGCCACCTGCTATCGGTTGCATCAGACTGAAATACTGCGTCTCGGCTTCTCGTTCGTTATCAGATATGTAACTAGTAGCTAGAACCACCCTAGTTACATATATATATATATATATATATATATATATATATATATATATATATATATATATATATATATATATATGTATATATACATATATATGTGTGTATGTGTGTGTGTGTGTGTAACTATTAGTACTGCCTACTTGCTTTGAGACGCTAGACTGTCGCACATATCAATTAAATAAGCACACTCTGAATTAAATTTATAATTAAATCAGAAACTAATACACTTCCACTGTCAAACATTCTCACATATTCATACACGTATACATAAATGTATATATATATATATATATATATATATATATATATATATATATATATATATATATATATATATACTAGCGTACCCGACCCCCGCGCGTTGCCGCGGGGATAGAAGAAAGTTTGACGAAATATATTACAAGAATTTCACCAACGCATTACCAATTATATGTTCTTAGACGCGTGACCTTCTTTTCTAAAAATGAGTTATTTAAATGTAAACAATGCCTGCGCTTGGATCATAAATATCAGGACACGGGTTTACCTACACTACTACATAAAAAACCTTGAGTGTACATTAATCACTCACTGAAATAATATGGTAGAACACACTCACTTCGGTGACCGCCCCTGTGTCAGAGACGTAGAGGGGCGCTCTCAGGGCCCCCAACCCCCGATTACACTACCGCATAGGCCCGGCGTACCCCTTGCAATATTAAACAATATTTTTTTGCAGAACCCTACCATTGAGTAATCTAATCATCTCCCCAAAGTTTCATGGTACACGGATGAACGGTGTGAAACCGAAATTTTATAAACCGTATATAGAGAAAAATCGCAGCCTCCCGTGACGCCGCCCTTGCGAAATTAAAAAAGGATTTTTTTTACAGAACCCTTCCTGAATTGTTATAATCAACTCCCCCAAAGTCTCATGGCTATCGGATAACGGTGTCACACCAAAATTGACTTTTTTTATATACCGTATATATAGAAAAATCGCACCCTCCCGTGGCGCCGTCCTTGCGAAATTAAAAAAAAAAGATTTTTTACAGAACCCTTCCCTAGAGTTTTATAATGAACTTTCTAAAGTTTCATGCCTATCGGATGAACGGTGTCACTGCAATTCACTTTTATTTTTTTATATACCGTTTTGAGAGAAAAATCGGACCCTCCCGTGGCGCCGCCCTTGCGAAATTAAAAATTATTTTTTTACAGAACCCTTCCCTAGAGTGGTATAATGAACTCCCCAAAGTCTCATGGCTATCGGATGAACGATGCCAAACAAAACTCGACTTTTATTTTTATATACCGTATATAGAAAAAAACAAATCGCGCCCTGTCGGGGCGCCACCCCTGCGAATTTGAAATATTTTTTTATTATATATATATATATATATATATATATATATATATATATATATATATATATATATATATATATATATATATATATATATATATATGTGTGTGTGTGTGTGTGTGTGTGTGTGTATTACATATAAGGAGAATTTAAATCGCGGTTAATTTATAGCCCCCGTCGAGGGCTTTCAGTCTGACCAACATTTCGTCTATATGGCCTAGTATTCTATAAAGGTGCGTGCAAAAAATTATCTAGAGGTACAGATGGTAAGTGCCCTATAATTTGTGTTGAAATTACTCCTTTTTTTTTAAATAAAATACGCCGATTGCTTTAAATTGTGCTCAGATAATACTAACGATTTTATAGTCGTTTATAAATACAGTTTGATGTAGTGTGTTTTCTCTAACATTAGCAGGTTTAGGTTATGGTGTTACCCCCCCCCCCCCCCCCCCCCCCGCCCCTCCACCCTTGTCAGGATTTGTCAACTTTGCTCTTAAAAGACTATTTAACTCTAATTAATCACTTAATTAAGTGGAATTTTTATTTTTCTGTATATATTTTGCTATTTTTTGCCTTGGTGTCACCCCCCTAAAGGGCGTCAACCAGTTTGGTCAGCACCCCCCGGTCTCCCACCTCGAGACGCCTCTGATTTTCAACAAATATCTTTCAGGATGATTTGTGTGTGTGGGAAGGTGATCCAAGCTCTTCCAGATTGAAGGATAGGCATGTGTTCCTTTTTCAAGACAAGGTCATCATGACAAAAAAGAGAAAAACTGAAAGTTCTTCAGAAAAAACAAGTTTTTCTTACAGGACTCAGATTGATGTAAGTTGGCTTGAATTATATTTTAAAACATAAACAATACCTAATTCCCGTTCGGCTGGGCATAATGCTGACCCCTCTATCCATTCACATGCCTAGGTCACAGAAAAGGTGAACTCGACTTCACCTGGCCCATGAACCTTAAGGTTCTAAAAGGGAATTTTTCCCACGTTTTCTTTAACTTGCTTTCTCTGTTTGTTTGTTTGTTTTTCCAATCAAATCTTGCGATCGAAATTTCTGGCACTTCCCAGTTAGCTATCGCGCTGAAATTTTCAGGGAAGCTTTCTTTTGGATGACCATAGAATATTCAATTGTTATTATTACTAAATTGATCAATGGAAACATTTTATTGAGCATTTTAGACCGCTATATAATCTATATATATAATTCTCCTCTGCGAGCCATTAGAAAAAAAAACGAGCGACGCGTAGCTCGCCTCTCTCTTGCCGCGCGCAGTGAAGCGAACGATCCCACGTCGCGACAGGCTTAGGGGCAGATAATTTAGTTTGAACCGACTTTAAACTTACAGGAGGTAACTATTACCACTGGTGGCCAGTTTGGGGGAGACGATATGGTCGAGTGGTTGGGCACACGATTGCTATCCCACTCGACACGGGTTCAAATCTATGTGTTCTAGTCAGTAACCAGCCCTCGTCCTAACCGCTATCAACTAACCTCTGACAATCATTCACTTGCGATTGAGACCGAAGAAGAAAGGGTCTCTCCGCTCTCGTTTTTTACGAGTTGTCTTTTTACGAGTTGTCTTTTTTCCATCACTATATATATATATATATATATATATATATATATATATATATATATATATATATATATATATATATATATATATAATATATATATATATATAATATATATAATATATATTATATATATATATATATACTAGATGTATAAAACCACGCTTTTAAATATATAAGAAAACGTTCGGAATAATAGCCTAAATATAACTAAAATATTGGTCTTGCAGTTCAGATCATACATTTTTAACTTTATTTACCACTGTCCGGTCACGTTAGGTCAATTATCCAATCCAGCGTATACCTAGGTGTGACATTAATGTCGCCTCTACACCAATTGTGATGGTGAGGTGGGGGGGGGGATAACCAACTCAGAGTGAACATAGCTTCAGTTTTTAGATGACTGTTCTAAACATACATATTCAATCATACATGTATATTGATTCAGAAATAGATTTAAATAAGTAACAGTGGTATTATGACAATAAACACATTTTTACAGAGGGGTCCCATGGGGGGGGGGGGGTTAACCCCACCTACCCCTCCGCCTACGCCACTGCCTACTATCTAGAATATTAATTAAACCTACTGCTATAATCTATTATTTTCTCGTATACGAAAAATAAAGAAGGTATTGTCATAGAGCGAAATAATTCTTTTACACCCTCCATGAGGAAAAACTTGCAAATTTGTTAGTACGTCTGTAGGTCTCTCTGTGTGTCTGTGAGCACGATAACTTCAGCTAAGTTGACGAAATTTCATGTATAGGTATTATATCAAATTTGTAGTTCTGTAGCAACGTTTGAGCGTTTTTAAGTAACCAGAAGTAGCCCTTATTCTACTTCCAGTTTCTCAAAAGCCATTAACTTTTAAGTTCGTTAAACGAAATTTCATGAATACGTTTTACATTGAATGCGCACGTTTGTTTCAAATTTTGACCGTTTTTTCGGAAACCGAAAGTAGTACACTATAACTTAAGTACTATTTCAGTTAGGTAGACGAAATTTTAATAAGTATAAGATCTTAAACTTGAATTACTTACGACAGTGGCGTAGCTATCGGGGGAGGATGGGGGGGGGGGGCGGTGGGTGCGGACCGCACCGGGTGACACCATTTAGGGGGATGACACCAAGGCAAAAAATAGCTTAAATATATACAGAAAAATGATAATATCATTTAATTAATTGATTAATTAGAGTGAATTAAATAGTCTTTTAAGAGCAAAGTGGACGAATCCCCGACACGGTTGGGGGGGGGGGGGGGGGTGTGACACCATGACGTAAACCTGCTAATGATGAAGAAAACATGCAACATCCAGCTGAATTTATTACCGAATATAGATACAAAATCGTTAGTATTTTTAAAGCAATCACCGTGGGAGTTACATCAACTCAACGTTGCAATATATATGTCTGAGAAAAAACGGGTTGGTTGAGAATCGTAATAACCAATGTTAATCCCTGTATGGGGTGGGGGGGGGGGGGGTAATCAAATACATACATAAATGACGTCACGCTTTTT